>NC_047103.1:129085551-129088679 GCF_902500255.1 Thalassophryne amazonica | reverse complement strand
TCACCAGAGAATAGTAATGTTTGTGATTGTATTTCAGTAATTTCACACATATTTCAGAAGTTTCAACATGATCTATCATGTAACAACCGCCCCCCCCCCCACTTTGTTTCCAGGGAATCACCCCAATGGCACAAACAAACCAATCACAAAGTGTATACAGATGGCAAGAAATTTGTAACATGGCTGGTAATTGGTAAAATGAGCCAAACAACATTACAAAGATGGGCATGGCCATATTCAAAATGAAAAGAAAGACTCAATCTCAAATAATCAGAAATTTGCTGCATTTTGAACATTTTCTGGGTGAAAAACAATTTGTACACAGAGGACTACCTTCCATTTTCCAGAAAAGGATATTGGTTGAGCCAAATAAAATGGAAATCTGGTAAAATTATCACTGGGTTTAGCCTTACTTACAAGACTCGTGAACAGACATGGTGATTCCTTGGTTTTTAACTATGAATCTGAATGAATGAGAGACAGAAAGTAGACACTACGTACGACATTGTCTTCATCTCCTTCTTCTCAGCGTCAGGCCGAGCACGGTTCAGCACCTTAAGGAAATCTGATGTCTTGGCCCTCATACGTGTGTGAATGTAGGCCTGTTGACCAGACATACAGACACTTTGTAAAACACAACATATGAGGGGCATTTTAAGTAAATACCAACAAAGCAGTGCAAAAAAAAAAAAAAAAAAAAAAAAAAAAAAAAGATACAACTTTGATCATTTCACAATGATTTTAGATGAGTCAGAATGATTAAATTTCTTTCCAATGCACGGTTTACTTTAAAAAACAAAACAAAACAAAAACTTTATACTTAAGTGTCACATGGTAAAGAAGTTGACATAGAATTAGACAAATTGGAGTATGCATCTTCAGAATGAAAGTCAAGACTTGTAATTCTGTCACACACATCTTCATAATAATGCAGCACGGTGATGTCATAGCGGATAAATGAATGTTAACAGTAAGTGGCGCCAATTATCTGTAGACATTCAGATAGCAGAGTCTGTCATTTAAAAATTGTTCGAACACTTAAAACCTTTATGTGAGCACATATCTTACACAAATTACAAAGGAGTCTGTTTGAATGTGACATGTAGTGTGACATGTGTACACAAACTCCCTCACACTGCCCTAAAACACAGACCACTGACGCCAGTAAAGACACTCCTCGTCTGCCCGGGTCTCCTTTTGATCTGCGGTACAGCTGGAGTAACATTATGCAAGAAGCAAACATGACACTAAAATTTACAACAGAATGTGTGATTACAGGCACCAGAGCATGACTGACCACACAAAACATAACAAATGTTACAGTGTTTGTGGACACTAAAAGTCAGGAACATGAACCAGAACTTTGCCGTGCTAAAAAAAAAAAATTTAATCTAATGGCAACTGATCTTATTATCTTTAATGTTTCATTTGATTTTACAGTGAATTATTTGGGTTTTGGTCCAATCAAGTCTAAGTATTTGGACAGTAACATTTTTCCAAGACACAGAGACTGAAAGAGTTACAGGCTTCTGTACTTGTGACTGGAGAAACTGGAAATAGTGAAAGTTTTACCAATTGTATCACCAGTCACACCTTCATGGTGAAATGACACAGAGAAAAATTTTCATACAACAACAAATCTTGGTTCGAGTCTTCCATGTGGCTTCTGCCACATCAGAGATTAAATTTTTGCATGATGTTTAAAAAACCCCAAAAAACTTCCTCTGTCATGGTGCCACTCCACCATGACAGTACATAATTTGTGATGCTAAAAAACAAAAGTTGCACTTTGTTTCTCCAATCACAGCCACAGAAGCCAATAATTCCTTGAGAACTGCTTTGGTGGCTTCCCTCACTAGTTTCCTTTGTGTATGGACACAGTCAGTTTTTGAGCGCTGCCTACTTCAGACAGATTTACCATACTGTGCGTACTTCTGAATGACTGATGTAAATGAAGCCCAAGACATATTCAGTGAAAATTTTCATGCATTCATCCACTGACTTGTCTAAAGAACAACGGCTTTAAAAGTGATTATTTGTATTAAAAAATTAGTTCTGTCGCTGAAAATGGAGGGACTATGTACATAAATAGCTATAATTCCTAAATGGTTAATGTGATTTTTGTTTAACCCCTTTAACTGAAGCACAAAGTTTAAAATACAAGCACATCTACTGTGGTGATAAACACATAAAAAAAAAAATTAAAAAAAAAAAAAAAAAAAAATCACAAACTTTGTAACACTAAATTATTAGGACAAAAACTGCCCCCCCCCCCCCCCCCCCCCCAAAAGGTAGATTCCTGAGGAGCTTTTCCAGGCATGCAAGTATTTTTTTTTTTTTTAACTGAGGTTGTGCACTTGATCACCTCATTAATAAAACTTCTTAAAACATGCTTTCAGGCATTTTTAATAGTCAATTCTACCTCCTGCATCCATGTTAAAAACTTTGAGATTAGCCACCAAATGCAAGTATTTGAAGGGAAACATCACTGCAGGGATAAAGTCAGTATTTGCTTTAGTTGAGATCTGTGCACCCAAACATTGAACTCACCTTGGAGCACTTTATGTGGTAGTGCAGGTAGTCCCTGAAGGTGTGGATGAGGTTGATTGTATTGTCTCTGGCATTGGCATTGGTGTGACGAGGAAAAAGGACTAAACATAGACAGAAAGAATGTCCACATAGAGTAAGTTGAGCTGTATGACAGAGCAGAGAAGACTGATTCCCTTGGACGGCACTGACCAAAGGTGATGTATCCAATGTTGTCACCGACGGCAGCGTCTGTGTCCTTCAGCTCCAGGGGCGGCTCCCTGTGGCTGAACAACACTTGAGGCGCTGTGTGGCTGGCTCGCCGACCTTCTTTGAACTCCTGCACATCAAAAATGTATATATTAATTTTAAGCGTGTACAATATCAATGATGAATAAAAGAGAACAGCAGGAAGTACAAGGCTGTTTCATTCTATACAGTGTAACACACACACACACACATAGAACAGAGACAGATATGGTCTCAGTGGCTAAAGGAAA
Organism: Thalassophryne amazonica; assembly: GCF_902500255.1. Taxonomy (NCBI): domain Eukaryota; kingdom Metazoa; phylum Chordata; class Actinopteri; order Batrachoidiformes; family Batrachoididae; genus Thalassophryne; species Thalassophryne amazonica. The sequence continues at coordinate 129,085,653 of NC_047103.1, read as the reverse complement.
GTTTGAGCATTTTAGTTTCCATGACACTAGGGTTGGATGGTACAAATGTTGCATACAGTGGCATGCAAAAGTATTCAGCCCCTTGGTATTTCAGGCATTTTA